>NC_138771.1:245247217-245259717 GCF_965119305.1 Pelophylax lessonae | reverse complement strand
ACAGCGCCCCATAAATCATAACTAATGGGACATCCAAAAGCAGTGCCAAAAGGAAAAGAAGGGGGTGGGGAAAATAACCCAAGGCTAAACATAAGTGCCCTTAACCAGGACACAGGAGCCCCGTCTGAAACACCCCTCAAGAGGGAACAGCCCCTATTAAACAGCAGCCTGCAAAACTTACGACCAAAAGAAACATCCGCAGATGCCAAAGTATCTATGCACCGACGACCAAGTGGCCGCCTTGCAATCTTGCAAGATTGATGCCTGATGACGGAAGGCCCAAGAAGCACTCAGCGCTCGAGTAGAATGCACCGTGACAGGGAAAGGTGGAACCTGACCTTTAATAGAATATGCCTAAGTAACCATCTGTCTAAACCATCTGGAGATGGTAGGCGAAGAAGCAGCCAGCCCTTTTCTTGGTCTGTCCATAACCACAAAAAGCGAGTCTGACCTTCAAAAGGACTTAGTGGCTGCCAGATACACCCGAATCACACGAATCACATCCAAGGTATGCAAATTCCTTGGGATTAACCGGCTTGGGACACAAGGAAGGCAACACAATGTCCTCATTCAAACGGAAGTCAGACACAACTTTGGGCAGGAATGATAGACAGGGACAAAGAACCACTTTATCCCCTATGGATCACCAAATAGGGACTGAGTCAGGATAATGCTGTCAATTCCGATATCTTGCGGGCCGAAGTAATAGCCACCAAGAATGTTACCGTCTGAGAATTTTCGGGAGATTCCCTTGTCCACGTAATTCCAAATGGAGGTTTCTGGAAAACCGAAAACACCATATTTAAATCCCATGGTGGCAAAAGAGATCGTACAGGTGAAGCCACATGTCGAAGCCCCTGAATGAAGGTGCGAACTAAAGAGTGCGTGGCTAAGGTACTCAGGGCCATTGATGGTACTCAAGGCCAACTTCCGAACAACGCCCCGTTGAAGAAAGGTTATGATCCGAGCCACAGAAAAGGATCGAGGATGAGCGCCAATAGAGTCACACCTAGAAATGTATGCTTTTCACGTACGATGGTATCTCTTGCTGGAAGACGACTTCCTTGCCTTCACCATAGTAGGGATCACTGATCCAGACAAACCTCTATACTTTAGTATCTGGCTTTCAATAGCCAAGCCATTAAACTAGCGACTGTAAAGCAGGATGGTAGATGAGCCCTTGGGACAACTGGTCTTCTCGGAGAGGAAGCCCCCAAGGGACGTTTACCGCCACCAGGATGACTGAAAGATCCTTGCTCTTGATTTCTCATAGGGACTGTGGAAGCAGACTGAGCCAAGAATGATACTGGCCTTTGGACGCCTCCAGCATATGCCAGAGGAACCCGGGATCTAGCCACAAAATGTTGTATGCTCCTGTGGAGCCGAACCTGCTAAAAGAGCTGCATGTAGGATTGAGCAAACAGAACTGTCTTGAAGGTAGATACCACCAGACTCAGAACCTGTATGCAGATCGGGAGAGAGAACTATCTGTGTGACAGCAGCCGGTGAATCACGGCATGGGGTTCCTGAAATTTGTCCAGAGGAAGGACCACCCTGGTCAGAATTAAAATCAGACCTAGGTAATTCAAATCCCTGGACAGGGATAGGGGGGACCTTAGGTAGTTTGGACATTACTCAAATCTTTGTAGGAATTAATTCTGCACAAGGAGACTCGGGACCTAAAAAATCTGAACTGATTCATAGATCTCCTTGACGCTCACAAAATAAGTCCATGGGGCCATAATCCAGCGCATCAATAATGGGTGAGGGCAGACCTTCATGCTGAAGGGATCTTGTCTGCTGGTCCAGAAAAGTTAGCTGTAGGCTTACCAGACCAAGGTTGCTTGGAATCTCACGGGGAAGATTTGAAAGAGCTATTCCCTTATTTTCTGTCCCAGAAGCACAAAATAATTTTCTATGGGCTGAGGAGGGGGGCCCCATCCACGACGAGGCTCCTTCCCTTTTCCGGATTGTGGCAGGAAGGTACTTTTACCTGCCTTGATACCCTTAATGAAGTCATCCAAGGTAGCCCCCACACAGGCGATCGCCTCAAAAGGGCTGATAAATAAGAGCTTTCTTGGAGGCTTGGTCTGCGGACCAATTCTTAAGCCACAGCACGCGCCTAATCACCACAGCTGAAACAAATTTTGGACAGCACAGAAGCTGTATCCAAAGCTGCATCACAAATAAACTGCAGCCCATGGACCAAAAATAATTTTTTGGGCTGGAGTTACACTTAAAAAAATGTACCTGTTCCAACTTACAAATTCAACGTAAGAACAAACTTACAGACCCTATCTTGTTTGTAACTCAGAGTCCCCCTTTTTTAACAGTGACTCCTCAAAAGGGTGTGTATAGCAAAACGTTTGGGGACCACAAAGGGTTATTTTGATGGTTCTCATTTCTTACAGGAAAACCTGTCAAAATTAGACACATAAGGAAACACCTTTGGAGTACGAGGTGACTTATGCGTACCAAATGACACAGCCACGTTCGTGGCTACATCAGCCGCATCCTCCATTTTTAAAGTCTCACGCACTGCAGTGATAAGTGCATCTACCAGCGATTTTTCATTTGCTGCTGCGACCATGGAGGAAACATCCCCATTATCAGATGGATCTGGGGGTGTGATATTAGGTCCCCCTGGACAAGCCGCGTCCACCGCGGCATTAGGCTCAAAATCAGATCAGGCAGGCTGAGCAGGGGAAGGCGGGGGACGCTTCCTCCTGGGCCTAGGCCCACACGGCACTTTCACCCATGACACCAAGGACTGCAGGACCACCATCAGTGCAACCATGGGAAATTGGGGTTCCCGAGGGACCTGCTACCTCCATGAGGGGGTCAGTGGGGGAGATGTGACCCTGAGGCTCCATAAGGAAAGGAAGACCTTGCAGTACAAAAACGATTGCTTGGCACCATTGAAGGATTCCCTCAAGGCTCAGGGTACCTATCAGCAGAGAAAAAGATAACAGGGACTCCCAAGGACTCATGCTACCGATCGGGGGAGCGCCGAGAATTGGAACCCAGCATCATCATGAACGCCATCCCTGTTCATATGTCCCAGGCACAGGAAGAGGAAACTGAGGATAAAGAGGAAGAGGAGGAGCTTTGGCATCCCCATGAGGCTTTGGTCGTCTCCAGCGTCTCTTGGAATAAGGGAAAATGGCCTCCGTGACAACATCGGGCTACACAAACATGGCCACCAACCTGAGACCAGCCAGACAAGGGGAAATGGCAACCATCAGCTACAAACACTCAAGCATGCTGCCAGGATCTTCCCTGGCCCTCTGCAATGCTGCACCCTCTGCAAGGGACCCCCCCACCCCAAAGGTAGGACACACAAAAGGGGAGACATTGTTGCACACTCAGCACTGGGACCCCCCTGCACTATACCCACACTGTAAACAGTAGGGCATGCACCTAGGGGGTCTCCTACACTGGGACCCCTCCAGACTACCAGGGCAGGACACACACTATCCCAGGAACCTTACAGAGTGTCTGGATAGCGATGGGGGGGGGGGGTGGTGTAGACTCCAGGGGTCTCCACTCCCCTGTCTGGACCTGGAGGCATTCTCTTCCCTCCAGGTCCAGACAGGGGAGAAAGGGAGTGGAGGAAGCCCAGCTCACTGAGGGACTTAAGGATGGGAGGAGGGGTCCGATCGTCACTGGAGGTTACCCGTGTCCACCCCAAAAAAAATGCCAAAAGGGGAGAAGGGGATTGTACTTATCCTTCCAGTAGTTATGATTTATGTTGTATTGTGTCCATCAATGAACGAAAGAGAAATATTTGATATATTGCAGCTCATCAGTCACTAGATGTGGCGGCTGCTGTCGTTTTAATTTTTCAGGCCAAGTACATTTTGAGCAAGTACAGAAAACACCTGTTAATCCTGCCAAAATGCAGTGTCTGTCATATTTTAATATGTGTAGTGTAAACTACAAATCCATCAGCTAGCATGCAACGAAGAGGACCAAATTCATATAAATTAGTAGTCCATCCAGGGTGGCAACTGTGGTTGCCTCCATAGATGCAGTAAAAGAGTAATTAAAACCAGCCACAAGAAAAGTGTGTTATTCACAGCCTCATCACACAAGAAAATAAAGAGGAAAAAAAAATCTGGGGGAAAAAAAATGCAGTGACCAAATCTAAGGACTGCTGTGCTGCAATACACTGGATTTTTGTTTTTGAATTTAGAGATGTTTTAGGTACTTTTGAATCGCAGACCCAAAACAAGCATGCTTTGAATGAGTTAGACCTCTATTCTATGCTAGTCACATGTTCCATACTCAGATAGCATTAGGTACACAGATTTAATCAAACCCTATACTTGGTCACACAAACAAGAAACAGAATTTGTTACATAGCCTGCAGTACATGTATTTTGAGCTTCAGATTATTCCAAACAAACACAAGCAAAAGACTACTATTAATGGACAATTACAGGTTTTGTGAAGGTAATCTTGAAATATTCTATTAAAAAAAAAAAGTCTAAAACAATAAGAAATAAATTAAACCAGACAACTGTGATGTCCCCTACTATTTATTGAACAATGCAATGTTTAAAAAACACACATAGCGGAGTTATCCTTGCTCTACAAATAAAGGGGAACAGGGTAGAAATGTCACCTGACTGTCATGGCGATCTAGGGGCTTTAGCACTTTCTCAACCACTGACTCAGAACAAGTATAGAGATCAGAAGTTCTGAGTTAACCCTTACTTGAATACTTACGTGAATAAGAGGACTAGGTCACCAATTGTGCATAGAAACACTGGAAGCGATTGGACACAATTCCTACATATATCTTTGGACTTTATTTTGATGAAGATTGATTACTTTATCATATAGTGACAATGCTATACAATTTGTTTTTTTTTTGTATAGCCAAATATCGGTTTGAGGGTATCTAGGAGGGCTGCAGTCACAATTATTTTGCACAATATTGAGTTTGGTTATTGTGGTAGACATCAAAAGCAGATTTTTTTAGGGGGGGATTTTCTGCATGTGGGAAACCTGTCTTTTGTGCACGCGCTCGCTGGCCAGACTGGGGTGACCACTGGATATAGGGATCCAGTCCGTTGCCCAGCCCGGCATAATTCCTTGAAGATCTCACAGGAAAACGTTCGAGAGAAAAAAAGACTAGTTAAAAAAAAAATCTACATAAAAAAAATTACATTTTTGTAAGAACTTACCAGTCCTCAGACAGACCCAGCTCTTCAATGTTTCTTCACCAATGGGTTATGCGCCCTCTACAGGAATAGACTAGGCAGTCAAAACTTTCACTTGGCACGCCTATAGGGGTTGTCCTACACACATAACCCCTGACACACTGTGTTCATAGATCAGTTTAGTAGCAAGCAGTGAAAGAAAACACAACCAACCCCAGAACAGAGGGGCGGGAGCTGCGTCTGTCAGAAGACTCCGAGAAAATAATTTTACGGTAAGTTCTTACAAAAATTCAATTTTCTCTTACGTCCTCTGACAGACGCAGCTCTTCAATGTTTCTTCACCAATTGGACGTCCCATAGCAGTGTAGGCATGAGGGGTGGGAAGAACGCAACCAACCACTGTTAACGTATCCACAAGGCTAGAAAAATGTAGCCAACAGGGCAACAGAAACCTCAACAAACATCAACTGGAGCTTACCCCAAAAGAATAATTCACCCCTGAAAGAGAACCTCAATCTTTTCAGCAAACAGCAGCCTGCAAGACCTTGCGGCCAAATGAAGCATCCGAGGATGCCATCAAATCAATATTGTAGAGTTTTGTAACAGTGTTTATAGACGACCAAGTCGCCGCTTTACACACCTGAGCCACAGAAAAGCCCAAGAGGCACTTAATGCTCTAGTAGAATGTGCCCTCACGGGGAAGGGCGGAACTTGACCCTTCAATGAATAGGCCTAAACAATAGTCTGATCCATTTTGATATGGTTGCAGCAGACGCAGCCGAACCTTTATGAAATCCCTCAGGAAGGACAAACAGAGAATAAGACGCCCCAAAGGATTCCGTGGCCGACAGGTTAAACCCTGATCGCCCTAACTACATCCAGCGAATGCAAGGCAAATTCTTTAGGATGCTTGGGCTTAGACAAAACCAAATTCAGATCCCACGGAAGCAAAGGGGATCTCATCTGCGGAGCCAGATGACGCACCCGTTGAAGAAAGGTGCGAATCAAGGAGTTAGTCGCCAAGGCACGTTGGAAATAAATGGCTAAGGCTGACACCTGACCTTTGATCGTGCCTAAAGCCAAAGGTGCTCCACTCCTTTCTGCAGAAAAGTCAAGACCCTCGCCACGGAAAAGGAGCGAGAATGCAACTCTTGCGACTCACACCAGGAAATATACATTTTCCAAGTACGATGATAAATCTTCCTGGAAGCAGCCTTCCTAGTCCTCACCAAGGTAGGAATCACAGCATCAGAGAGACCTCTGTCTATCAACACCTGGTCTTCAACAGCCAAGCCGTTAAAGCCAGCGACTGTAAAGCAGGATGGAAGATCGGCCCTTGCGACAGCAGATCTTCTCTCTTGAGGCAGCCGCCAGGGAGGCTCGATGGCCATCTTTGCCAAGTCTGCGTACCAAGACAGGTGAGGCCAGTCTGGTGCCACCAGAATCACCTGCACCTTCTCCACCGCCACCCTGCGGAGGAACCGTGACAGCAACTGTATTGGAAGAGAGGCATAAATCAGCCGATAGCGGTGCTAAGGCACCACTAGTGCGTCGGTGGCGTCAGCCAGAGGATCTCGAGCCCTGGCCACAAACTATTCTACCTTCCTGTTTAGACACGATGCAAACAGGTCCACCTCCGGAGGCCCCCACCGCGTACACAGGAGGCGAAAAACCTCCATATGCAGGGACCATTCCCCCTGAACCAGAGCCTGTCGACTCAGGTAATCCACTTGTCAGTTCTCCACTCCTGGAATGTGAGCCGAAACATGCGCCTCGGCCCAAGGCAGAATCTTGGCCACTTCCTTGGCTGCCCAGGCACTCTTGGTGCCCCCTTGGTGATTGATGTAAGCCACAGCCGTGGCATTGTTGGTTTGGACCCGGACCGGGAGACCTTGCAACCGAGGCGCCCAATGGAGCAGGCATAGTTTGATCGCCCTGAGCTCCAGGACATCGGTAAAGATGATTCCACCTTTGACCATGTTCCTTGGGCACAAAGTGTCCTGCACCCCACCCCATCCCGTCAGGCTGGCATCCGTGGTGATCACCTTCCACAACAGCGGCAGAAACTACCTGTTCTGGCTCAGAGTGGGTTACAGAAGCCACCATGCAAGCTTCGACCTTGTGAGATGGCTTAGACATATCCTGTCCAAGGCCTGTGGATCCTTGTTCCATTTGGAAAGAATCTCTGCTTGCAGAGGCCTTGTGTGAAATTGAGCAAACGGGACCGCCTCGAAGGCCGACACCATCAGCCCCAGGGCCCTCAAACGTCCGCAGGAAAGAGATAGTCGTCCATCAGGACCCTGATCTCCCCCTGCAAGGTCTGAAGCTTTTCCTCTTGGAGAAAGACCCTCGCTTGAGAGGAGTCCAAGATCATGCCCAGATAACCTCAGGCGTACTGACGGGGTCAGCGCAGACTTCTGGAAGTTGATTGTCCACCCAAACTCCTGCAGCATCTGAACAGAGCCAGGTCGCTCGACAGGGCAACACAAGAGCCCCCCCTAACAGGAGATCGTCCAGATAACCGAGGACAGCAATCCCGTTTTTGCACAGCAAAGCCAGCACCGGGGCTAGGACTTTGGTGAAGACTCTTGGAGCGGAGGCTAGACCAAAGGGTAATGCCACAAATTGATAGTGCTCCTCCGCCGCCGCGAAACGGAGATAGCGCTGGTGACCCTCGTAAAAAGGGATGTGCAGATATGCGTCCTCTAAATCGATGGAAGCCAGAAAGTCTCCTTGTTGCAAAGACGCCACCACCAACCAAATGGATTCCATTCGAAACTTCTGCACCCGCACAAAGCGATTCAGCGATTTGAGGTCCAGAATTGGATGCACCTTGCCCTCCTTCCTGGGCACCGTGAACAGGTTAGAGTAAAAACCGCAAAACCTGTCACGATAAGGAAACCGGGACAATAACGCCCTGTGCAAGGAGATCCTGCACTGCCTCCCCGAGAGCAACCAAACGATCCGGAGACAGACGGAGATTTGATGGAAAGAACCTGTCTGCTGGGCAAGACCGAAATTCGATCTTGTACCCTGTACGAAGCAATTCGTGAACCAATTTGTCTTGAATCAGAGATGTCCAGGGTTCATGAAAGCAATGCAGATGTCCCCCCACCCCTGAACCGGGTAAGGGCGTCCCTTCATGCAGGCTGAGGATTTGTCCGTCGAACCGGACTGGCCAGCCTTGGGGTTACCCGACCAAGCCTTCTTGTGTCCTCCGGAGGCTCTGAACGGTTTGCCTTTTTTCTGCGACCCTGAGGCACAAAAAAGCCCCCGGTGAGCCTTGAAGGAAGGCCCCCGCTTACTGCAAGGCACCTTACCCTTTTGGGATTGAGGGAGAAGAGTACTCTTACCTCCTGTGAGACCCTTGATCAACTCATCCAAAAGGAGTCCCCAAAAAAGGCGTTCACCCAAAAAGGGGAGATCAGACACGGCTTTCTTAGAAGCCTGGTCCGCCGACCAGCTCTTCAGCCACACCATGCGACGCATTGCGACCCCAACCGCAGACACCCTGGCAACCAGAGGAGCCTCGTCTAGGGCTGCATCGCACAGGTACACCATGGCCTGGGCCATCTGATCCGTGAGCTCAAACAGAGTTGGAGGAACTGACTCAGCTTGCAAGTTGTTCTTAAGCACCTTGATTCATTCTGTCACCGTCTGAGAAGTCAAGACGGAGGCGAACACAGGTTTGAGAAGCGAGGCAGCCACCAAGTGCAGGTGGCGGGAAAGTGATTCCATGCGCCTGTCCACCTGGTCCTTAAACACCAGGGAGTCTTCCACAGGAATCACAGTGGATTTATTCAACCGGGAAACAGTGTGGTCCACCTTAGGTGACACCGTCCAGCGGTTGAAAACTGAGTCTGCAAAGGGGTAATGGCGCTGAAAACGATTAGGCACCACCAGCATGTGCTTAAAGCGGTAGTATCCCGCTTTTTGACACTTTTACCTACAGGTAAGCCTATAATAAGGCTTACCTGTAGGTACAAATAATATCTCCTAAACCGGCACAGTTTAGGAGATATTTACAGTGCATGCAGCCGCTCGTGCGAGTGGCGCATGCGCTCTGAAGGTCCGGGGGACCTTCAATTAAGTTGCCGGGAGCTTGCCGGAAAAATCACTCCTGCGCGCATGCGCGGGAGTGACGTCATCGCGGCTTCGGCCAATCATCGCGCCGGAGCCGCCGAACCCGGAAGAGACGACGAGGGACCATGGCAGCGCCCGCAGCGATGTCCGGGGGTCCGTGTCGGGGCTTCGTTTTCAGGTAAGTTACACATAATGGGCTAGTATGCGTTGCATACTAGCTCATTATGCCTTTGTCTTGCAGGTTTTTTTTTTTTTTTTATTGAGTTTACAACCGCTTTAATGCGCCTCCATTGCTCATTCACGATATCGTGAAAATCCTCGGGACAAGGAAAAACCTGACCCGACTTCTGTGCTTTGCAGGAGCCGAAGACAACCTGATTTCCTGACTGTGTGGGCTCAGCATCTATATGCAATGTCTCCCTTACTGAACGAATCAGTGCTTCCACCAAAGCGCATTCCTGCGCCGCAGCTGAGGAGGACTCCTCCTCCTCGCCGTCTGACTGAGGACAGGGACCCCTCTGGGAGGGCAGTGTCTGTGGCAACCACATTAGGCTCTGAATCAGAGGACTGCGGGCATAGGCAGTTTTTGGATAGCAACTTGTTTCATAACAAGATCCACTTTGGATGCCAGAGTTTTTTATGGCTGCAGACACCAGAGAAGGTGATCCGGATAGGCCGGATGCACAAATAAATTCAGAGGGGAAATTTTCACCTTGGGACTCCATTTTTAGCACTAGAGGCCCTGCCCGCACTGACCACAGGAAATTGGTGCCAATAGAATGTATATGGGAAGCACAGGGAAAATGGTTGCTGCCCACACAGTGGGGCTTGCTTACACCTAAGATGGTGCCCAAAAACAGCGCCAAACACCCTGGAAGGCAAAAAAATGTCTGTTGCCCTTACACAGACGCAGCCTTATGAGCCAAACATTTAGGAGCCCGGGAAATGAGGCCACCGCGGGAAACCACCTCAGGGGAACCCCCAGGACAAGGTAACAGCTGCACACACCCCCCCTCCCCCCAGACGTTAGACGCCGCTATAGCGCACCCAGCGGGAGCAGGGAGGGGAGGACCTGTCCCGACAGGCCAGAGGGATCGTTCAGAGGACACAGCCTTGTTATCCCCAGGAGTGACCCACATCATCCCCTCAGATTCTGTCCCAGGGACACAGGGGGTGTTGCATCACTCACCATACCATGGACCTTGGGGCTCCGCTCCGGGACAGCTCACCTTCCACCCTGAGTGGGGGTGCTGCCAGCCAGAAAAGGGTACGCTGCAACTCAGGGCGTTCCAAGGTGATGAGTCCCGGCGAGGCATCTGCTCGCAGGCTCGTCCACATCCGTCGGGGCTCTGTCTTGGTGAGGCCTGGGCAGACCACAACCTGCTCACGCTCGTTGGCCAGGCTGGGAGACTAAGGATCTAGATTATACAGTGCGAAACCTCAGCCCGGCTGTCGCTAGTAGTTCACCAGGAGGATCCCCCTGACACTAGCTAGCAATAGTGAGTAAGGAAAAATAAACAAACATTTTCAAAAGAAATAAAAACTGAGACCGGAGTCCCAGCAGGGAACCTAGGTCCTACTCCTGAACTAGGCAGCAAGAAACTGATCTATGAGCACAGTGAGTCAGGGGTTATGTGTGTAGGACAGCCCCTATAGGCGTGCCAAGTGAAAGTTTTCACTGCCTAGTCTACTCCTGTAGAGGGCGCATAACTCATTGGTGAAGAAACATTGAAGAGTTGCGTCTGTCAGAGGACGCAAGAGAAACTACTTCTATGCCAGGACCAAAGATCCCAGCAAGGAACTAGGTTCTTACTCTTGACTAGGCAGATTAAAACTGACATCCTATGCTGGAAGAGAGGGTATACCCCAAGGGGCTGCCCACAGGCGTAGCCAAAAATTTTTTCTGCCTAGTGTCCTACTCCTATAGGGGGCAGTATTACCCTACTGATCAGAGGACTGCGTCCGTCAAACGATAGAGAAAAGTAGATTACTGCCGTTCTTTGTACAGAGCTGCTGGCAGATGTGTGTTCATCCACTTCGGATTGGCATGCAGGCAGCCCATAAAAGACGACAGTGCTGCCGGCACAGACACAATCACATGCCAAAGCTTGACATGCGATCAGGAGTGGATGCACATATCCAAACCAAGAGCCTCTGCATTTGGATCTGTGCACCCGCACCTGTACGGATGTCAAACTTTGACATGTGATTGGGTTTGTGTCGGCTTACAATTCTATGTGCTCAGATTATATTTAGTGGGGACTATGAAAAAATAGAATATATTTGGAAAAAATGAGAATATATTGGACTGTCGTCATGGCTCAAGTATCACTATACATTATCCCCTAGAGTTTTATTGTGTTTCTTCTGTGAAGAATAAGAATTCTACATTTTGAATGGTGCAATAAGCGCTACATTGTTATGTCTTGCAACCAGTATATAGATGCCTCTGAATTGCTCTGAACCCGTGCCCAGACTTTATTGTTTAACCACTTAAGCCCCGGAGGATTTTCCTGCTAAAAGACTAGGGGGTATTTTGCGATTCGGCACTGCGTGACTTTAACGGACAATTGCGCGGTCGTGCGACGTTGTACGTAAACGAATTTGACGTCCTTTTTTTCCCACAAACAGAGCTTTCTTTTGGTGGTATTTGATCACCTGTGCGATTTTTTGATCACGCGCTATAAACAAAAAAAGAGCGACAATTTTGCAAAAATAGCAATATTTTTCACATTTTTTTATATGAAATTCCCCCCAAAAAAATGTAAAAATCAAAATTTTTTAACATTTTTGGCCAATTTGTTTTATCCTACCTATGTTTGGTAAAAAAAAAAAAATCGCAAAAAGCGTATTTTGATTGGTTTGCGCAAAAGTTATTGCGTTTACTAACAAAGGGAAAGATTTTTGTCATTTTTGTTGTTTTTTTTTTAACGCGTAATGGCGGCGATCTGCGATTTTTTTTGCGGTACTGCGACATTGCGGCGGACAGATCGGACCCTTGACTGACATTTTTGACACTTTTGGGGTTACCAGTGACATTTCTACAGTAATCAGTGCTATACATATGCACTGTTACTGTAAAAATACACTGGCAGTGAAGGGGTTAACTTTATTTGGGAGGGAGGGGCTGTGTGTGTCCCTAGGGGCGTGATTCTTACTGTGATTGGCTGTGGCTCTAGCTGTAAGGACACTGATCAACGGATCTACATACTAGATCCGTGCGATCAGTGTCTTTACAGCGAGGAGAAT